>NC_069503.1:1003539056-1003544056 GCF_027579735.1 Bombina bombina
ACATTTTTATATATATATATATAAATATATATATATATATATATATATATATATATATAATACAAAAAAACTCAAAATCATCTTGTTTAAATAAGATTATCACTTTTTATGGATGTGTTTTTAAATTATTGCACATTGCAGTTTGGTCAAATACATTTTATTTCACCGGAAGACAAATTAGTGAATAGTTTAACTAGGAATTAAAAGAAATTAAATAAAATATAGAGACACATAATAGTTTAACTAGGAATTAAAAGAAATTAAATAAAATATAGAGACACATAATATAATTATATGATAATAAATATTTGAATTGATGTTCTAATTAAAGCGTTTGCGTTCTAGAAGAAGAAAATATTTGCTTATATCTTATCTATAAGGATTTATTCATTCATATAATATTCTTAGTATAGAAAGTAATATTGTAGTTAAGATAGCTTTAAAAACGTGTATACATTTTGGGCATATTAATGGATAATATCTTTATATAATAGTTATCGTATGTTTGAGAAACATTCAGTGCAATATAGTATTCAAAGAATGCACATTATTTATTATTATTTTATTTGAGACTTTTTCACACATAATTACAGTATTCATTCATATCAAAGTCAATGTATAATATATATATATATCCACATGTCTTATAAAAAATCTCAGTAATAAATGTGCAAATATAATAGGTAACATTAACCTGTAAATTAGTTTTTGGTAAACAATGTCTGACAGCCCATGTTCTGAACAAATTTCCAAACAAATGACTGTGATTATTAGGGTTATTTATAACAATTACCTGTTAAATACTAAATAGTTATACACCTTACTGTAAGGTGACAGGACAGCATTGCTTTTCTATTATAGCATTAATATATGTTACTGTTAAGCATCTAGGGAAAATATTAGATTAACCAAACATTTGTCTTTTCAATTGAATATGAAATACAGTGTAATGTATATGGGCTGCAAAGTGATCTTGTTTAAATGTGATGCAATTATGGTTAGTAAAGTTGTAAGTTGATCTGCATCAGTGTTCAGTATATATGGATAATCATACTGGCTTGAAAGATTAAATATAATTTGTTACTGGCAGTAAAACCTCATAGTCTGCTAAAAAGTATTGCATTATTATTATTACCTCTGATATTCCACTTGCATTGGTAAATTTCTGAATTTGTAAAACCAGGGATCTCCTTCAAGCCAGATAAGGTTTTGGTTTCAATGTTATGCTAATCTGATTATTAAGGCACATTTCTGCAAACCAAAGATTAATTAATGTGATTATTGGTCCTAGAAAAGTAAAAAATTAAAAGGCTTCAATTATTGTGTTTTTACTTCAAAACCTTAATTTCTAAATTCGAATACAGCAGTTCATAAAACATTCTACTAAAAATACACTCCCTCTATGTTAAAGAATTATTATAGTTGGCACAGCAAGTAATTTATTATAAATAGCTCTATCCAGTCAGCCAAGAAGTGATCAGCGTTATAGAGAAGGGGGATTTCTGTTTTACCAACGGGAGGAGGACTTTCCAACGCAAAGGCCACTTTGGGTTGTGTGTTTTAAAAAAAGGGATAAGTTCCCTTTAAAAGCCAGTTGCTATCCAAACAGAAGTAAACAGAACAAGCCATTAGAGAAGCTGCAACTGGGAGGGGGCGTGGTCATAACTCTTTAGGGGGCGGGGATAGAATCTTACTTACAACTACTAACGTTCCATGAGTGGAAGGGACAAGGGAGATATTTGCAGCTGGGGGGCGGAGCTAGGAGTGCAAGCCACTGAGGGCTGAAATGTGATGGATCTTAGAGGCAGTTCTCAGACTTGCATCAAACTTAGCAAGAGTGAAAGCAGAGAGAGAGAGAGAAGGGGGAATTCAATCAGCAAGAGGGGGAAGAACAGCAACCCTGCTGCTATATATAGGACAGTACCACAACATGACTCCAGCTGTTGGGGGAAACATGGAGCAGCTTTGCTAAGCTTCTATGGTGGACCAATTGTGTGGATCTAATGAGAGTGCAGAGAACTCGGGAGATTTGGGATTGAAGTGACCCCTGAGTCAAGCAATCTGTGGTAGGTAAGTCAGGAGGATCTCTGAATGATGAAACTCTGTAAAGTTGTTAGCTCTTGCAGAGGAGTGTGTGTGTGGGAGGAGGGAGAGTAAATGACAAGGTCCGAGACTGCAGCAAAACAGATCAGTCCAACAACTCCATGAAAACAACGAACCTACTGATTTGATGGATTTTGTGATGCTGGTTATTTTCATTCCTCTAAAAGTAGTGTTTTCATTTTCCACTATTTAATACAACACAAGACCATATCACTGGCTATGAAGGAAGGAGAATTAGTATGAAATATTTTATTAATGCACTCACCTTATACCTACTATATATCTATCTTCACACAGATTACTTTTTCTGTGACCCTAACAGTGACTTGGCCTTGCCAGCTGAGAGAGGGATAATTATTTCTGTGGTGTTTCTACCTAATAATACACTTTAGCCTGAGAGCAATTTTAAGGTTGTTATAGACTCATTTGCTCTGTCATTTTCTGCATAAATACAGCTGAATTCAGCTCTGTAGCAGGAGGGCAATCTTAGGTCAAGGTGCAAGACTCAAATGGCTCTATTGCTCATGACAAGGTGTTACATATGAATAAACTACCTATAGATAAAAAAAGCAGCAGTTGTATATAGACGCCTTGTATAATTAGCCAGTAGCAATCACAAGCAGAGAAATGAATATCACAGAAAATTCAGAGCATTATTATCAACCAGGATGTCTGGTGACATAAAATGCAGGTCACATCACCTGACTATCACATACATTGTAGGGTAAACTCATATTAGAATTTAGGCCAACAAATAATAATCTTTTAATACTGATGACATTTTTTTCACCTGCTGTTTACTTTACTTATATTTTTAGTTTGCAAGGGTTACATCATAATTTCATATTTTAATCGTATTTTATAGATATTACGACCCCTTGTCGTTTTAATTGCTTTTAAAATTAACTGAGGACTCTAACTCAATAACACGTTTGAAAACATCAGTTCAGTTGTAGCTAAAACTCATGGAAATGCTAATTTAATTATCTCACTAGCGATGTTATCTAAACATAATGTGCAGAATTCAAATGTCACCCCCCCCCCCCCCCCAAAAAAAACCCCATTGAATTTAGTAATAGACCTGGATATGATCATATATAATACTTCATATATGAGTTTCTTTTTCTCAAAACCTATAAATTAAACAAATAGCAAAACATTTCTGAATAACCTGCACAAAAATGAATGTTAGATCATTTTGATCATATTTAATCTATAGATTCATTTAAAAGCTTCCTTGTTTTAGTTTGCGTCTAAGGATTATAATTTAGATATATTGTCACATTGTATGGCTATCATGCAATCCATTAAATAGATATAGCAAACATTATTTCTTCCCTGTCTGAAAAATGTAATTACATTTACAAAATCAACAAGAATCACACAAGGAGCACTCAAAAAACATTACACTTGAAATGAAATGTTTGTTGAAGAATTGGTGATTTACATATTTTATTAAAAAGTGTACTCATGATGCGTCTCACTGTTAATATATAAATATATCAACTGATTGATGTTATGCAGTGTGACAATGTATCTGCAGTTTAATTTTAATAGTATTAAGAAGATAACTCAGGTCTGACGCTTGCAAAATGATTATTTATCTGCATAACATAATATTAGCTCAGGTTAACCCATTGTGACAAATTTAAATTGTGATATTTTTTAATGGAATGCTTATTTTTATTACACAAACCCTAATTTGTTAATATTTTATTGTATACAAGTTATTTCTAAAATGTTTCTAATAGACTTATATTTATACCAAAAGCATATCATTTTAATATAGCATCTCATTTAAATATATATTGCTATGACCCAAAACACTATTTATATATCTATAAAATATGGTTTGTATTTTTTACTGTGTTTAAAACAATACTCTAACGTAAAAAAAAAAAATCAGAATTTAAAATTGCTTATTTAGTATTTTTTGCTGAAGAAAAAAAAATAGTCTGGTGTGTGTTTGTGTGTAAAACACTTTCTCCAGTTGTAAGCCACATGGGTTATTGACAAAAACATTGTTGCGTATATATACAATTTGTAAGACACACAATTGAATGCTGTGTATATAAGATTAAATATCATGATTGAAATAAAAAATAAATTACCATTATGCTATTTGCAGAGATTGCTCAGAATGGAATCATTACAACCTTGAAACACTTCTTAAATAATTTTGAAATTTATGTGACGCCCTCATCTGTGCTTGTGTCACCCAAGGGCTTATATAATGTAATCCAATGAAGGGGAAATGGCAATGCTATTAGAGACGTTTTATATACATGATGCTGCATAATATGTGAGACTGACACTAAAACTTATTATTTATACTCTAAGAATAATAAAATGAGCATTTGTGGATTTCTTTATCCTCATACCTGTTGTCTGTGACAAAATCAACTTAGGCTTCTGGTACAATGGATAAGAATTTAAAGGGACCTTGTTTGGTGCATAGAACAAGTCTGTCTGGGGTATATAGGGAGAGTATATTAGCAGTATGTGTAGTCATTGTAGAATACAGATACTATTCTGTTCTTGTATATAAAATGACATGCAGCGTTCTTCATAAAATCTACTAATAAAAGTATGTCCCAGTGACAATAATATGTGACGGATTTAAGTTTCTTTCTTACAATAATTCTACAGGTATAACATTAGGTATCTGTTCAAATGCTTATAAATGCAGTTTGTGATCACTAAGTGGGTTTAATTCGTTAAAAAAAATATTTATAATTTTAAAATAAAAACAGACCAATATTTGGAATAACTGGGTCGTAATGGGGGGAAAATGATATATATATATATATCAGTAGAAACAATATGAAATATATAAATATTTTCATATTAAATATATAAATATTATGATAAATACATACTATTATTACTACTTATAG